>NW_026855048.1:0-40630 GCF_026571515.1 Ruditapes philippinarum
AACCCAAGGGCTTTTATTTGAAAAACTTGGTAGACACCCATTAGAAGATGTTTCATGCTATACATCTAAGCTCTAGCTCATTGGGTTTTTTAAAAAAAGATTTTTTAAGTTTTAACTATACACATATAGTTAAAACCAATGACACCCTGGGGTAGGGCCAATTTTGACCCCAGGGCTTTTATTTGAACAAACTTTGTAGACAATTACCAGAAGATGTTTCATGCTTAATATCTAAACTCCAGCTATTTGGGTTTTTTCAAAGAAGATTTTTAAGTTTTTGCTATACAAATATAATGAAAATCAATAACACCCGTGGCGGGGCCAATTTTGACTCCAGGGCTTTTATTTGAACAAACTTTGTAGACACTCACTAGAAGATGTTTCATGCTTTATATCTAAACTCCAGCTATTTGGGTTTTTTCAAAGAAGATTTTTTAAGTTTTTGCTATATACATATAAGGAAAATCTATGACCCCCGGAGCGGGGCCAATTTTGACCCCAGGGCTTTTTTTTTAACAAACTTGGTAGACACTAATTAGAAGATGTTTCATGCTAAATATCTTAGCTCTAGCTCTTTCAGTTCTTTAAAAGAAGATTTTTTAAGTTTTTACTATATGCATATAGGGAAAATCAAGGACCCCCTGGGGCGGGGCCAATTTTGACCCCAGGGCTTTATTTGAACAAACATGGTAGACACTAACTAGAAGATGTTTCATGCTTAATATCTTAACTCTAGCTATCTGGGTTTTTTCAAAGAAGATTTTTTAAGATTTTGCTATACACATATAAGGAAAATCAATGACCCCCTGGGCGGGGCCAATTTTGACCCCAGGGCTTTTATTTGAACAAACCATGTACACACCCATTAGAACATGTTTCATGCTAAAGATCTTAGCTCAAGCTCTTTGAGTTCTTTAAAAGAAGATTTTTTAAGTTTTTACTATATGCATATAGGGAAAATCAATGACCCCCTGGGGCGGGGCCAATTTTGACCCCGGGGCTTTTATTTGAACAAACTTGGTAGACACTCATTGGAAGATGTTTCATGCTAAATATCTTAGCTCTAGCTCTTTGGGTTCTTTAAAAGAAGATATTTTAAGTTTTTACTATATGCATATAGGGAAAATCAAAGACCCCCTGGGGCGGGGCCAATATTGACCCCAGGGCTTTTATTTGAACAAACTTGGTAGACACTCATTAGAAGATGTTTCATGCCAAATATCTAAGCTCTAGCTCTTAGGGTTTTTTAAAAGAAGATATTTAAAGTTTTTTCTTTTGGTTGCCATGGCAACCAGAGTTCTGCATGAAATTAAATTCTTTGTCAGAACAATTTTTAAAGGTGACCACCACAGGAACATTCCTGTGAAGTTTGGATGAAATTGGCTTAGTGGTTAATGAGGAGATGTCATTTAAAGTAAAAGTTTACGGACGGACGGACGCCGGACGAAAAGCGATCACAAAAGCTCACCCTGTCACTTTGTGACAGGTGAGCTAAAAATGTATTTAGAGTTACTTCCCTTTGTTATAAACAATCCGTTATGTGTTTAGCATTACTAAAATCGACTGTGAAGTTTGAATAATTTATACATTGTATATAATACATTTATAGTGTTTATTTAAGATAATATGTTTTTGAAATTAAAGAAAACCCGACTGCATTGATGAGGCGTTCAGTTGTATTCAATTAACACGGTACAATATTAATGAACAAAGAATCCTTACGAAGTACCGTAAGACATTTTTTTCTAACCTATGCAATGAACTATCCAACAGGGGTAAATTTACTTTAAGTCATTACGCAATAAATATATTGCAGGTTTAGAGATATTTGATATGCAAATTATGTATGTACAGCATGTCATTTATTGCAAGACATAATAGCACAAGCATGTTATATATCTGCACGCGATTGTCGTGCATAATAATTTTCTTAGCAAATCGTATTTTATGGTGGAAAAATATAATACTGTGTAATGTGAGTTAAACCTAATTATAAATTCTGTTTTATGAAGAAAAAATATCCAACTTCTACTGGAAGTTTTTGATTTTCTATTATAAATTTGAATACAGATATATAATTCAACTGCTTTAAAATTTGCCATAAATATTTTATAATGTTTCAGGCAGTTAAATTGGAACTTGGAAAGTTTGTGTTTTATATTTGTAATCCAGCAATTTGTGTCTTTCTTTTTTATTGAACAGTTCAACAATATATTAACAAATCGCTAACATATGTTATGGGAACTCTTTATTATGACATAATTTTTATATTTTAGTCAAATTACCCTTGTCCATATATTATTTAATTTTTTAAATGTTTATTACGAAATAAACCGATGGTTCATTATAATCTTTTATCTTTAACATACATTGTATATCTGTCAACTGTACCTCCTGTTTCAATCATTTCACACCTTACTTAATACAGTAATACACAACATGTACCGCTTTACCCCGCATTTCATTTTTCCTTATAAATATTTTGTAAATTTCATTAAAATTAAATAGAATCAAACGAACAGAACATAATTCACCAAGGTACAATAAAAATCATGTCATACAACATTACAAAATTGAAATTTGTCAGTATAAAGTGTTCAATTTTTTCCATCATATAAATATACATCAGTCATTACAGAAATTGATGCTGTTTACAGATATGAAAAAATAATTTTAAATTGATCAACATAAAATCACGATTTAACAACCTTTTCAATAAGTAGAATATGTAGTTATGAATACATTATAACATATCCGGGACATCAAAACATTGCAAAAGAGCATACATTTTATATACAGGAACATATCAATAAAAATGTAACAGATTAAACTAATTGTGTCTAATTATGGCGTTTGGATACTTTAAAGTTTACATGCGCCGCTGTATATTAAAGGATTGCGGTTAACGAGTATGTATACTAATGTCAACTAGCACTTCCATTGTCCGAGCACGTGTATGTTTGCTCTTTATTAGTAAAGGTGTTATGATTATATGATTAATGGCTACCGCTGCTTCTTTATAATTTAATCAAATCATATTCATTGGATTTAAATTAAATACTGTGATAATTAAAAATTTACAATGTACTATTTTAATAGTGATCTAAATTAGGCGGATAACTTCAAACACAGTTTTGTTGAATCTTGTATTTTGATTGGGTTAATTATTAAGAAAGATCAAAGAAATGATACGCCTCTATGTTATCTGACTAAAGGGAAAATTAAAACATTGAAAATCTGCGAGATGAATTCAAACAAATTCCTTATTTATAATCAAAGGCCAATAAAGAACATATTTGTGAGGTATTTATCCTCAAATTATTTAGGGGTTGTTCTCATCATTGAAATGAAATCGTAATAAAATTATCTATCTGATTAGATTTCGGTAATGCGACACATTAATAACAAGGGAAGTAATTATGATATAACATTCATATTAGTCTATAACATCATCATTTTTTATAATTATAAATAATTTTCCTTTGTTTATGGTTCAGTTTCAATTATTTTATATTAATTAATTAAAAAAGAATTAAAATGAATATTTTAACTTTTACAAGCCGATTTTGGTATGGTAACATATATTTCAGTTGTGACAAATCAGGGAAGTAATCTTGATATTTATATATTTGTTTTTAATTTCATAATTATAAATTATTTCGTTCTGATTTTTTGCATTTTTGTGTCCAGTCCATAACTTTTTCATAGATCAAGGGATTTTAAAAATACTTTGAACAAATAATCACAATAATAAGACGATATGTCAGTCACAAAACATGGGTCCCTACCTCCAAGGTAACACTTAGAGGTCAAAGATTAACATAGTCTGTTATAGGATATATTTTGTGTTTATAGTTATAAGGGTTTTGAAAATACTTGGCACAAATAATAATACAATATTTAGAGGATTTGTCATGCACAGCACCTGTACCCCTACCTCAAAGGTCAAGGTCACACTTAAGGGTCAAACTTTAACATGATAGATTTTTAAATTCTGTGTTTCATTTTATTTCTTTAATAAATTTATTGTTGCATTTGCAGATCTAGCATTGATCATAATTTTGGACTGAAAGACCTCATGGTTTTTTAAAAGAAGATATTTAAAGTTTTTTCTTTCGGTTGCCATGGCAACCAGAGTTCTGCATGGAATTAAATTCTTTGAACAATTTTTAAAGGTGACCACCAAAGGAACATTCCTATGAAGTTTGGATGAAATTGGCTTAGTGGTTTATGAGGAGATGTCATTTAAAGTAAAAGTTTACGGTCGGACGCCGGACGGACGGACGCCGGACGAAAAGCGATCACAAAAGCTCACCCTGTCACTTTGTGACAGGTGAGCTAAAAATGCGAGAGCAAAATAATAACCGTGTCAGGGGAAAACACTAGGACAAGTTATATTCTTTGTATAATTTCTTTATAATATTATATAGTATAGCTGTCATCGATAGAGATGATATTGATGTATTGTTAATATTTTTCTGTTGATCAATAATCAATACATACAGTATTTTAAAACAATTGATTTTTTATTTCGATAAAATTTTTAAATGTCTATTAATTATAAAAATTCACTAAGAACATATATACAAAAGCAGGTGGCCATGTCTAACACTAATCTGTTGTTACATAATGGACAAATTTCATAGCAGTCATGACAAAAGTTGGTCAGAAAAAAAATGTTGCAAAGGTCATTTGGAAAAAGGGCTATAACATATTTGCATGAACAGAACATTCATTTTCCTAAAATCATTTAAACAGGTATGAAAAAGTATTATATACAAGGAGTTTAGGAGTATTTATCAATATATCAGTGTATCGTTGAATGTTTGTCATCTGATATTGGTATATCGTCAATATGCTTTGCGTTGAATCAATGACAGCTCTATTATATTATAGTAAATGGGTGCTGTTCTAGATGAGCAAGGGCAGGTAAATAATACATTGTCTTTCAAATAGTTACTTTTTGAAATACCCTGGTAATAGGGAGCTCTAAGAGCACGCCGGCTTTCAGAGTGAGCATTACGGTAACGCATTAAGTATCTCCAGAAGTGATGGTTTTAAAAACTTTAGCCGGAAGTATGCATACAGCATAATTATGGGTAATAAGTTTGCTTGCTCATTACAATATCATTACAATACAAGCCAGGGGGGAAAATAAAAATACAAATATATTCAGCACACCTTTTCAAATACTTCAAATCTAAACCTGATATCGTTCTCCTCTTGAAGCTCGACCGACACATTATCTTGACTGAAAAACAACAACAAGTTTTTTAAAAGTGTATTAAGTCATATTTCGGCTGCAAAAATAAATGTTTAATTAAAAAAAAAAAAATCACAATTATTTACATGCAATACACAATAATTAACAAGAAGTACACAATTATTTTAGTATTACTTAAAATACACAATAGTTTACATGTAATACACAGTATTTATATGTACTACACAATAATTTACATGTAATACACAATTATTTACATATAATTCACAATTATTAAGTATTACTTAAAATACACAATAATTTACATGCAATACACAATAACTTTAAATACATGATAATTTACATGAAATACACAATTATTTAGTATTACTTAAAATACACAATAATTTACATGTAATACACAATAAATTAAAATACACAATAATTTACATGTACTACACAATAAATTAAATACACAAAAATTTACATGAAATACAGAAAGAATTATTTAGTATTACTTAAAATAAACAATAATTTACATGTAATTCACAATAAATTAAACAAGAGGGCCATGATGGCCCTGAAGTCGCTCACCTGTATATAGGCCCCCAGGGCGGGGCCAGTTTAAACCCCAGGGCCTTTATTTGAACAAACTAGGTAGACACCCATTAGAAAATATTTCACACTAAACATCTAAGGACTAGCTCGTTGAGTTTTTTAAAAAAAGATTTTTTAAGTTTTAACTATACACATATAGTTAAAAGCAATGACACCCCTAGGGCGGGGCCAGTTTTGACCCCAGGGCTTTTATTTGAACAAACTTTGGAGACACTCACTAGAAGATGTTTCATGCTTGATATCTAAACTCTAGCTATTCTGTTTTTTTTTTGAAGAAGATTTTTAAGTTTTTGCTATAAACATATAAGGAAAATCAATGTCCCCCAGGGCAGGGCCAATTTTGACCTTAGGGCTTTATTTGAACAAACTTTGAAGACACTAACTGAAAGATGTTTCATGCTAAATATCTTAACTCTAGCTATTTGGGTTTTTTCAAAGAAGATTTTTGCTATACACATAAATAAAATCAATGACCCCCGGGGCAGGGCCAATTTTGACCAAAGGGCTTTTATTTGAAAAAACTTTGTAGACACTCACTAGAAGATGTTTCATGCTAAGTATCTAAACTCTAGCTATTTGTTTTTTTTTTCAAAGAATTTTTAATTTAAAGTTTTTGATTTACACATATATTGAAAATCAATGACCCCGGGACAGGGCAAATTTTGACCCCAGGGCTCTTATTTGAACAAATTTGGTAGACACCCATTAGAACATGGTTCATGCTAAATATCTTAGCTCTAGCTCTTTGGGTTCTTTAAAAGAAGATTTTATAAGTTTTTACTATAATGCATATACGGTTAATCAATGACCCCCTGGGGCGGGGCCAATTTTGACCCCAGGGCTTTTATTTGAACAAACTTGATAGACACCTATTAGAAGATATTTCATGCTAAATATCTTAGCTCTAGCTCTTTGAGTTCTTTAAAAGAAGATTTTATAAGTTTTTACTATATGCATATAGGGAAAATCAATGACCCCCGGGGCGGGGCCAATTTTGACCCTAGGGCTTTTATTTGAACAAACATGTTAGACACCCATTAGAAGATGTTTTCATGCTAAATATCTTAGCTCTAGCTCTTTGGATTCATTAAAAGAAGATTTTATAAGTTTTTACTATATGCATATAGGGAAAATCAATGACCCCCTGGGGCGGTGCCAATTTTGACCCCAGGGCTTTTATTTGAACAAACTTGGTAGACACCCATTAGAAGATGTTTCATGCTAAATATCTTAGCTCTAGCTCTTTGGGTTCTTTAAAAGAAGATTTTATAAGTATTTACTATATGCATATAGGGAAAATCAATGACCCCCTGGGGCGGGGCCAATTTTGACCCCAGGGCTTTTATTTGAACAAACTTGATAGACACCTATTAGGAGATGTTTCATGCTAAATATCTTAGCTCTAGCTCTTTGAGTTCTTTAAAAGAAGATTTAATAACTTTTACTATATGCATATAGGGAAAATCAATGACCCCATGGGGCTGGGCCAATTTTGACCCCAGGGCTTTTATTTGAACAAACTTGGTAGATACTCACTAGAAGATGTTTCATGCCAAATATCTAAGCCATAGCTCTTTAGGTTCTTTAAAAGAAGATTTTATAAGATTTTACTATATGCATATAGGGAAAATCAATGACCCCCTGGGGCGGGGCCAATTTTGACCCCAGGGCTTTTATTTGAACAAACTTGGTAGACACCCATTAGAAGATGTTTCATGCTAAATATCTTAGCTCTAGCTCTTTGGGTTCTTTAAAAGAAGATTTTTTAAAGTTTTTACTATATGCATATAGGGAAAATCAATGACCCCCTGGGGCGGGGCCAATTTTGACCCCAGGGCTTTTATTTGAACAAACTTGATAGACACTCAATGCCAAATATCTAAGCTCTACCTCTTTGGGTTTTTTCAAAGAAGATATTTTAAGTTTTTTCTATCGGTTGCCATGGCAACCAGAGTTCTGCATGGAATTAAATTCTTTGAACAATTTTTAAAGGAACATGCCTGTGAAGTTTGGATGAAATTGGCTCAGCGGTTTATGAGGAGATGTCATTTAAAGTAAAAGTTTACGGACGGACGCCGGACGGACGCCGGACGAAAAGCGATCACAAAAGCTGTCACAATAATTTACATGTAATACACAATAAATTAAACTAGAACTATCACTAATGGTGATAAATACCCCCCGCAAGACTGCTTCGGAAATGAGGAAGTTACTAGTAACAGAATACCTTGCAAAAGAATTGAAAAAGAGTTATGGTTGTGGGCAATTAAAGATAGTTGTGGTTCTTGTATGTTGCATTTCTTTTTAATAAGGTTGACAAATGATGAGGTTTTATTGAATTACTCTGTAATAAGGCCAGAAAGAGTTACGCTTCTTGAGCACTGCACTTCCTCTCATTGCGCTTGACCATTGTATGAAGTTGCATTGAATTCTAAACATTAGATTTTAACTTATGCCTCCTGACAAGGAAAAGGAACAAAGGGCAATAACTCTAAAAATACTGAAGATTGAGTTATGGTTATTGTACACTGCACTTCCTCTCATTGCCTTTGGCCATTGTATGAAGTTGTATTTAATTCCAACTACTAGTTTTCAAAATATGCACTGGACAAAAAAAGTAACAAAGGGCAATAACTGTAATTTGTCCAAATAGAGTTATGGTTCTTGTGCACTGCAGTTCATATCACTGCCCTTGACCATTGTATGAAGTTTCATTGAATTCCAACCATTAATTTTCAAGTTATGCACTGGACAATGAAAAGTAACAAAGGGCAAAACTCTTAAACGAGTCAAGAAAGAGTTATGGTTTCTGTGCACTGGGCTTCCTCTCAATATACTTGACCATTGTATGAAATTGTATTGAATTCCAACTCGTAGTTTTCAAGTTATGCTCTGGACAAGAAAAAAGCAATGGAAAAGTAACAAAGGGCAATAACTCTATAATTACTCTGGACAGAGTTATGGTTCTTATGCACTGCACATCCTCTTATTGTGCTTGACCATTTTATGAAGTTGTTTTGAACTCCAACCAGTACTTTTCAAGTTATGCTCCGGACAAGGAAAAGTAACAAAGGGCAGTAACTCTGTAATTAGTCAAGATATAGTTATGGTTCTTGTACACTGCACTTTCTCTTAATGTGCTTGATGATTGTATGAAGTTGTATTGAATTCCAACCAGTAGTTTTCAAGTTATGCTCCAAACAAGGAAAAATATCAAAGGGCAATAAGTCTGTAATTAGTCAAGATGGAGTTATGATTCTTATACACTGAACTTCCTCTCAATGTACTTGATCATTGTATGAAGTTGTATTGAATTCCAACCATTAGTCTTCAAGTTATGCTCCGGACAAAAAAAAAGCTATGGAAAAGTAACAAAGGGCAATAACTCTGTAAATACTTGAGAGAGTTATGGTTCTTGTGCACTGCACTTTCTTTTATTGTGCTTGACCATTGTATGAAGTTGTTTTGAATTCCAACCAGTAGTTTTCAAGTTATGCTCCATACAAGGAAAAGTAACAAAGGGCAATAACTCTGTAATTAGACAACATGGAGTTATGGTTCTTATGCACTGCACTTCCTCTCAATGTGCTTGACCATTGTATGAAATTATATTGAATTCCAACCATTAGTCTTCAAGTTATGGTCCGGACAAAAGAAAGCTATGAAAAAGAAACAAAGGGCAATAACTTTGTAATTACTTTAGATAGAGTTATGGTTCTTGTGTACTGCACTTCCCCTTATTGTGCTTGACTATTGTATGAAGTTGTTTTGAATTCCAACCAGTAGTTTTCATGATATGCTCAGGACAAGGAAAAGTAACTAAGGGCAATAACTCTGTAATTAGTCAATATAGAGTTATGGTTCTTGTGCACTGCACTTCCTTTCAATGTGCTTGATCATTGTATGAAGTTGTATTGAATTCCAATCATTAGTCTTCAAGTTATGCTCCGGACAAGGAAAATGCAACGGACCGCAGGACCGACCAACCAACCGACCGACCACCGAGTGACTCCTATATACCCCCCAAAACTTCCTTTCAGGGGTATAAATGTTTGTTTGTTTGTTTCATTTTACGCCTTTTTCTAACAGTATTTCAGTCATATAGGCGGGTAGTTTCCTAACCATCGTTCCTAGAGAGTTACACCAGTACTAGACTACCTTCCTCCGCGCTAAACTACCAAAGCATCTCCCGGGGATTGAACCCAAGCCAGAGAGGTAACTGGATTAGCAGTCATCGACTCTAACCGCTCGACCACGGAGGCGGTTCAGGGGTATAAATACATGATAATTTAAATGAAATACACAAAACTTTATATGTACAGCTTGCATAGGCAACATGCTTCAAATATTTGCCATGTTATCCACTAGACTCAGAGAGCCATATGATAATATCGAAAATGTACAAAATCAAATAACTGGTATTATCAAATCAGACCCATCATTCAAACATGGTTTAAAATATAAGACATCTCAGGGAATATAACTGGATACAGTAATTACACACTATATACCTGGTAGGAATCAATATTTCAGTAAGTATGGGAACCTCCCTCAGCCACTTCAAATTTGTTACATAATACTTTTTTGACATATCAGAAGCCAAATACATCAAAGAATAATCTCAGGTTGCAAAATTATTTTCAAATACAAGTACAAATTATGAACCTGTCAATTTTATATCTATTTTTTTTATTTTTATTTTTTTTATTCATTTTTCTAAATTTAAGAAATAACTAAATGAAAGGGATGGGAATTCAATGAAAGGGATGGGAATTCACACTAAAATCAGTTTTTCAAATAAATTTCATGCTTTGAACTTCCAGTCAGTTACCTGAATTTTGTATCTGAACATTGGTGTTGTTTTCATTCAACTCTAAATTGTTTCTTATTTCTATAAAAACATCTTTACACTGACTTAAAAGGTTTATTTTTAAGGAGAACAAATGAAAGTTATAGAGGATATTGAATGAGTGTAAGTTCAATACTGAATTTATTGCACAAGTTAAATAAAATTATATTATGCGAGCATCTGGCAAGCATAATTTTTTTTTTCAACTCCTGCAATAAATTCAGTAATGAACTTACACAAATTTAAAATTCTATTTATCACATACCCAAAATAAAGACCGTTTAAAGTGAAATTATTAAGAGTATTTTTTCTTTGACCCGCCTATAGTGTAACGCTAACATTTAGCCCGTCTTTACACTATGTTTGTAAAACGCTAATGACGTCACATCAAAATATATGCACGGCCGTGCAATACCATATTTACGGAGTTGCAAAATCGGCATGGGTGTGTATATGGAACTTGACCAAGGGAAACAACTATGCAGATACTTATCATGTAACTTACTCAAAGTTACCTCCCTTTTCATTTGTACTTACTTTGCAATCTTTGTGAATTTTTCATCTGAAATTTCTGGCAGGAAAGTATCGCATTCAAAGTCCTTTAACACCCTTGTAAGATATATTCTACAGGGATATGGTCCCGCCATAGCTTCCTGTAGAAACATAAGGAGCAAAAAACAGTTTTAAAATTATGCTAGCTTACAAAATTTTATAAATTATTTAAACTAACTAGAGCCCGAGGTTATAATGAAATGTTGTAAGCTCGAATTTCAAATCTTTGGTATTTGATTGGTCAGAAACAAGTGCAGAAATTAACATTGACCAATGAAAATCCAGAGTTTGTTACTTCTATCAAAATAATGTAAAAACATGGCCATGATACAAGTTGAGTCAATTACACCTTAACCACATGGCCATCTTTCCTTCTGAATATAAAAAAAAATGTTCATAAATACAATGTAAATCACTCAAAACTGTTTTTTGCTTAAAGGGACTCAACTGAGATTTTTGACATAATGAGACTGGAAATATTTTTTTTCGAAATCAATGTTCCATTTGATGTAGGTCTAGACAAATAACTTGTGTGCAAAATTTGAAATCAATAGCTCACTCTGTAGTTCCAGAATGATTATACTTATTGTGTAAATGACCGAAAATTGAAAAGCGTTGCACAAAATACGATTTTCAATTGGTTTATAAGTATATTTTTAATCATCTTTGCGTATTTTTCTGTGTTTAATGCCTCAACCAATCTATGTAATAAATTCAAATTTTATGTTTTTAGTTTTTTAACTTCAGTGGAGTTATTTTAAAGTTAATAAAGTTAAATGAAGATAATAATAATGTGTTTTTTTTTAAATACATACTGAAGTTACTATTTCTATTATCAAAACAGATTTGTAAATCACATGAATTTTACATAATGGTCATATTCAAAGTACAAGCACAGTATGTAAGCCAAAAACCTTGCTATTTAAGATCACAAACCTTAAAAACCGATTAAGTACCTTATACACAGAGCTTCCCCCGATGATATGTATATTTTCCACAAGGTCAGATAACTCTGTTTCTACCAGAGATACAGCCTCTGGTAAACTTCTAGCTATATGAACACCAGTTGGTACCTCCCTTAATCAAAGTGCTGCAGCACTGAATGCGACGGACATGCAACCGGAGAGACATTAAGGCTTCTTTTAGAAAAAAAAAACAAAACAAAACACAAAATATATAACAGAGAAAATTTGTTTCATACAAGTTCGAGATTTGTAGAGCAATATATTTTGTGTCCCAAACTGATATAATTCAGATTTTCTACTTTCAAGCACTTAAATACAGAATGAAATTTATGCTTAAAAACTCTGGTCAAACTTGTAAATCAGTATCCTTATCGATTTATTCTAAGAAATGATATGTAAATAGAAAAAAAATTGTCAACGAAATATTTTTTAGAATAAATCCAGGCAAATAAACTTCAAACATAATACATTATACATTTGAGAATTCTATTTAGAATTGATTCGTGTTATATCATAGTGGGCATATAGACAATAAAATATAAGTCATTTGTATTTTCATTTCTCTTGGATATGTCTCATTAAAAAAAATTGGTTAAAATCATCAGCAATTAATAGTGTATTTCTTAGATTTTTTTTATTTACAAGGTAAAGATGTAGGCCAGAGCACATCGTTTTTATTTTAATTTAAATGTCACTTAAGCACTACAGTGTTTAGTTGTCCTTTTCAATTTCACACTAAATTCCATTTTCAACTTGTTTGCTTCTTACAATTGTATAGAATTTCTAAAAGTATTGCATGTAATCCACTGGTTTATTAATTACATGTATAATGTGTACTTCCTTATCGCATGTCCAACAAGAGCTGTCCGTAAGACAGCGCGCTCGACTTTTTTATTGCTTGCCAATAAAAAAAGTTTTTGCAGTAAAAGGCAATACAAGAATCTCTGTATTTTTAAAGTGAACAATGGCCATGAGCATTAAGATATTTAGTGAAGAATTATTTTATTATGACATAATTTATGGTAAAGTGAACAAGTGGATAGGAATGAATTTTTTTAGAATTTTTAAGTTTTTTAGTGCTTGCCTATAATACAAAACATTGACAGTTAAGGGCCATAATTCAAATAAAATCTTTGACAGAATTACCTTCTCCTGGACATGTTTGGGAATCATGATTGTAAACAAGTATTCCAACTTTCAAATTAATATCTCAAACAGTTCAGTCAAAAAGTGGACTGGTACTAAAAACTTAACCAAGATTCTAAGTCGATAAAAGGCCTTAATTTTTAAAACAAATCCTTGACAGAGTTACCTTCTCTTGCGTACAGATGGGGGTAATGATGTGAAATAGCATTAAAAGTTTCAAAGCAATATCTCAAAAGGTTAAGGCAATAAGTGGATTTTTACCCATATTCAATGTATTTTCTAAGTCAAAAAGGGGCATAATTCTGTCAAAAACCTTGACAGAGTTATGTCCTCTTGTCTGTTGATGAAGGTCGTGATGGTAAACAAGTATGGTCAGTTTCAAAGCAATACCTCCAATGGTTTTGAAATAAAGTGAGGTGGTACAAAAAACTTAACCAAGCTCAATACACTTTCTAAGTCAAAAAAGGGTCATAATTCTGTCAAAAACCTTGACAGAGTTATGTACTCTTGTCTGTAGATGGAGGTTATGATGGTGAACAAGTATGGTAAGTTTCAAAGCCATACTTGTAATACTTCTGAAATAAAGTGGGGTGGTACGAAAAACTTAACCAAGGTGTGACGCCGACGCCGACGCCGGGGCGAGTAGGATAGCTCCCCTTTTCATAGAAAAGTCGAGCTAAAAATCAGAACAGGTGAAGCAGAATCTATTTTTAGAATAGCGAAGGCTAACTCATATCATGACCTAGAAAAATATGTAAACAAACCACAAGAATCGGAAGTAGAACTGATATTATAACTTCCTTACCATGAAAGACTACATGGCGGTAAAGTGTTGTAAAACTCTCTAATCTTACATGCATTTCAAAAAATAATATTTATACTAACCATTGTAATGTATCTAATATATTAATAACTGCTGAATATTCAGCTAAACCCGCGGTATGAGTCACGAAAATAGTTCTTCTTTTATTAATGCGCGAGTTATCCTAGAGTCACGAAAAAACTTTTGATTTGTTAATAATAATGTTTTGTATAATGTAGAAAATATTTATTTCCTACTAATAATGTCTTGGAACTCGGAAGTTACACCTTTATTGTAGTATAATTTGCTGTCCTACTTTTTCGACAGCGGTAAATCGTTTCAGCAGTAATTTGCATATTGCGCAATAATATACGGGACTTACAACGTTTTTATCAATAATATACGTTCATATTTTAACTTGGATAACTTAATTTGAAATTGAAAAGGCTAAATATGGAAGACATTAAGATATCCAGTCAAAGTATGGGAGTTTTGAAGGATCAAATTCATGTACTATTTCTTGGGCTGTTAATTGGTTTAGGACACATTGCGCGATTGTAGCCAACGAAATCCCATGTGTAGATGACTTAGCTCTGAACGCGCCTGAGGGCGCGTCCGTCGCAAAAATAGGTTTACATATTTCTATATCAGATAGTAGATTCCTGATGATACTTGTTTATCTTAAAAAAAATTGAAAGTTTTAGTTTTAACCTACAAGCCAAACAATATTTTAAGAAAAGCAAACTAGAGAAAAATTTACTACGATTTTAAGATAATTAAAAAGATTTAAGATTCAAGTTATGAGGGATTAATTAAGGACTGATTTTGCAGTATTTATCACCATATTTTTACTTTGTTACTTACACAGTAAGGGCTATTCATACATATTTTAACTTATTTTGGTAATTTACATGCAGGGTTGCAAGTGCTGGTTGCAATGTGGAAATTATATTTTTTGTTCACTTCACAATATTTTACTTTTAAATAGACTTTTAAAATTTTCATGAAAACAAGCAAGTTCTGAAGGCACGCTGCTGCTTTAAACACATTTTACGTTCTGCTTTAAAGCAGCATGCCTCCAGATTCATGCTAATTTTCATGAAAATTTTGAAAATGTATTTAATCTTAAAAGTAAAATATTGTGAAGCGAACAAGGAAAGTAAATTACACATTGCAAACGGCACTTACAATCCACGTAAATTATCTAAAAGAGGTCAAAATACATGTATACATAAATACATCTTACTGCGTTAGTAATGCAGTAGAATTATAGTGATAGATACTGCAAAATCAAGTCATAAATCGCACGTAACATGTAAATATTTAATTAAATATTGAATCTTTTTACTTTTCTTAAGATCGTTATACATTTTTCGAAAGATTAAATTTCTTTAAATATTTTGGCTCATCTGGACACATTTTAGGTTATTATATCTTGTTATTTAGTCCACCTTACAAGATTTCCTGGATAACAAACCAGCTATTACCTTGCCAACTTCACTGCAAATGACCAACAAGTCTAGTCCCATAGATTTCCTATTCATTTATATAATCACTGAGAACAAGTGTGTGAATTTTAAACCGATTTCCTTCTATAGTTTTGAAGATTCGAACTTGCAAGCCAAGAATTAACCAAAGTGTGAGGAAGGTAATGCTAACAAGACAATGAAGCCAAGGTGAGTACAATAGCTCCCACTATTTCTTCAAACTGTTGAAGAACTGTTGAGCTGAAAATTATCTGAAATACAAAACTTATGATATCATAAAATTTAAAGTTGATGTCAAAAAGAAGATGAAACTAACATCATGTGAACTTTTTTTTCGATAATCAAGTGGCAGATTTTTCTTCAAAAAGAGGGAGATTTTAGAATTTGCAATAAACAAAGAAGGAAGTTTTGACTTCAAAAATACGTAGATTTCTTTAATTTGTGAAAATACCTCTTATTTTAAGAAAATATCGCTGCAGAAAGTGGGAGTCTCCCGCTTAAAGTGGGAGAGTTCACATGTATGTGTCAAAATATTATGCATAATATTGAATTTGACATCAGAAATATTAGATTTAATCTTGCTCTAATCTTAATATGATTTTACTGTCAGTTTATTTTGAGGCAGTAGATTTTTTCCTGATGCTATAAATAGTACTCACTTTAGTTCTCGACTAAGCACTATGTTAACACGTCCTTTCAAAGGTCGAAATTTTTCTGGTATAGAAAACCATGTTTTTCTCCCCATTATGACAGCATTCTGTTTATCTGAAAAATTAAAGTGCATAAAGCTTTTTATCACATAAACAGCGGGGCAGGAGTGTAATAAAGCCATGTAATAAAAATGATATTACACTAAGTAACACTTTGACATGACATCATTTGAGCTATATATAATCATAGCGTTAAAGCGCACAAATGTCAGCGTTACACTATAGGCCGTCAATGAAAAATGACTCATTTTAGCTGTAAACCCTTCTCTTTTTGAATATGTGATAAACAGAATATTATATTCGTGTAGATTCAATACTAAATTTATTGAACTCGTTGAATAAAACAATACTATGCTCGCCAGAGGCTCGCATAATATGTTTTTATTCAACTCGTTCAATAAATTATTAAACCTACACTCATGCAATATCCTCTTATATATCGATATCTGAAGTCTTTTGATTACCAAAATATTGTTTATATATCATGATTTAAGGGTTAAGCAGCATGCCTCCAGATCCATGCTAATTTTCATAAAAATTTTGAAAATGTTTTTAAAAGTAAAATATTGTAAAGTGAAAAAAGAAAGTAATTTACAAAATGCAATCCATGTTAATTACCAAAAAAAAACAAAAAAACAGTCAAAATGTACAAAAGTAGACGTTACTACAGTAAGTCACCCAGTACAAAATTGGTGATGAATACTGCAAAATCAGTCATTAATCACTTATAACTTGTAAATTATTACTTGAATTTTCATTTTTTTAGCTCACCTGTCACAAAGTGACAGGGTGAGCTTTTGTGATCGCTTTTCGTCCGGCGTCCGTCCGTCGTCCGTCCGTCCGGCCGGCGTCCGTAAACTTTTGCTTTAAATGACATCTCCTCATAAACCACTGAGCCAATTTCATCCAAACTTCACAGGAATGTTCCTTTGGTGGTCACCTTTAAAAATTGTTCAAAGAATTTAATTCCATGCAGAACTCTGGTTGCCATGGCAACCGAAAGAAAAATCTTTAAATATCTTCTTTTAAACAACCCTAAGAGCTAGAGCTTAGATATTTGGCATGAAACATCTTCTAGTGAATGTCTACCAAGTTTGTTCAAATAAAAGCCCTGGGGTCAAAATTGGCCCCGCCCCGGGGGGTCATTGATTTTCCCTATATGCATATAGTAAAAACTTAAAAAATCTTCTTTTAAAGAACCGTAAGAGCTAGAGCTTAGATATTAAGCATGAAACATCTTCTAGTGAATGTCTACCAAGTATGTTCAAATAAAAGCCCTGGGGTCAAAATTGCCCCGCCCCGGGGGTCATTGATTTTCCCTATATGCATATAGTAAAAACTTAAAAAAATCTTCTTTTAAAGAACCGTAAGAGCTAGAGCTTAGATATTAAGCATGAAACATCTTTCTAGTGAATGTCTACCAAGTATGTTCAAAAATAAAAGCCCTGGGGTCAAAATTGACCCCGCCCCAGGGGTCATAGTTTTTCCCTATATGCATATAGTAAAAACTTAAAAAATCTTCTTTTAAAGAACTCAAAGAGCTAGAGCTAAGATATTTAGCATGAAACATGTTCTAATGGGTGTCTACCAAGTATGTTCAAATAAAAGCCCTGGGGTCAAAACTGGCCCCGCCCGGGGGGGGGGGGTGGGGGGGGTCATTGATTTTCCTTATATGTGTATAGCAAAAACTTAAAAATCTTCTTTGAAAAAGCCCAAATAGCTAGAGTTTAGATATTAAGCATGAAACATCTTTAAGTAAATATCTACAAAGTTTGTTCAAATAAAAGCCCGGGGTTCAAAACTGGCCCTGCCCCAGGGGTGTCATTGTTTTTAACTATATGTGTATAGTAAAAACTTTAATAAATCTTCTTTTAAAAAACCCAATGAGCTAGAACTTAGATGTTTAGCATGAAACATCTTCTTATGGGTGTCTACCAAGTCTGTTCAAATAAACAAATAAAAGCCCTTGATTAAAAATTGGCCCGGGGGGGGGGGGGGGGTGCCTATATACAGGTGAGCGACCTCAGGGCCATCATGGCCCTCTTGTTTTACTTTTCTTAAAATATTAGTACATTTTCCTCAAGTTTGATTTTCTTGAAATATTTTGGCTCAACTGTAGGCATGCAGCTTTAATATTTCTTATTGTGGGCACATGGAATTTCCATTGGCGACTACTATGTATTTCTATATATTCACCAAAAACATGAACGTAACTTTAGGTCAGCAAAAAATTCAGATTTATTTATACCTAAACCAAAAAAAGAAATTTTTAGAAAATCTCTGACTTACTCGGGCCCCAAACTATCGAATAATATCCCTCTCTCCGTACGTAAATCTGAAACTGTTGGAAAATTTCAAGCGTCCTATATCAGTTGGAATCTCTCTTAAGTACCTTGATCTTACATAGATTTAGTGTAAAGTAATGTGTGTTCATGCATTGTACATGTATTTTGAATATGTATTATGTTTTTAATTATTTATGCATTGTTTTTATAAAGTAATATATTTTGTGTTTTCCTGTATATGTATTTTGAAAATTTCATTGTATAACCAGGATGTAAATTATGTATATTTTATGTATATTTATGTTTTTGAGGCCCACATGGAAGATTGGGAAACCAAATGTGTAGCCTCAGTAAATAAAGACTTTACTTACTTACTTACTTACTTACTTACTTACTTTCTAATGTGTATTTTACACAAGTTCAAAGACCATAATTCAATATATTTGAATCTACCTTTAAACTATAACTTTTATACATTTTAAACATTTTGTCCTCATTTAATTCACTGTAAATCATTAACTTTCAAACAGAATATTTAGACTTCAAAATTATTTACATTTTCACTTTTATTATACAAAAACTGGAATTTATTTCTGCACTTATTTCACCACTGGATTAATGTTACGCTACAGTTAATATTGCACCAAATGAAACAAGCAGGGATATTGAGATCTTAAATTCGTGGAATGTCACCCATCCATGAAATCCATGAAAATAAATGCCCCACAAATAATGATGGTTGTACAGTAGTAAAGTCATATGACATTATAATTTAGTCATATGATAAACTAAAAAATGCTTGCATAACACTACATATACATGTATACATGCATGTACAGTAACACAGTAACAATAAAATAGTGAATCCCATAAATATCTTGTATAAGATCTAGCCGATTATTGTTGATCAAGTTACGGATTTATATTACAGGGATCGGACACTCCCAGTTAACCCTATATAAATGCTTAAATATCCTGTCGTGCATCCGATAAAGGTACACCGATCGATAATTTACCGGCGCTAAGCGTAAATGCCCGTTTGCAATGGATACCTACTTTACAAAATACCATATAGCTTTTCCATTTATTATCCGATTTTTTAAATTTAAAGTTTATTTTGAAGAAAAATACTTGTTTAATTCAAATATCTAATTTATTTTTTTAAAGGTACAGTTTATCTGACCGCAACGACGATTAAAAAATTAACTTTAAAAAAATCCGCGGTAAATTTACATTTTTTTATATAAAAAGTAGGTATTTGAAATTTATTATCATGGTAACATAATAAATTCAATTTCAAAATAAAAAATAAGCCGATGTTAGTTATTCACAGATGATCAAAGATGCAATATTTAAGATTAATTGGGTTATGTAGTCAAATTTATTAACGCACAATTGTTTTAAGGGAAAAGTATTGCGGGCTTTACAATTCGCTCAACACGTGAAGAAAATTTATTCATTTTTTAGTACAAAATATTGCCGAGATTTAAATATTGCCATATTCAAAGAATATTTGAATTTCCTTCATCATTTATATCATTATTATTTTTTTGTAAATCTGTTTTCAAAAGTCGGTTCAGTGAAGAAGATAATCGTCGAAACAATTTTAAAAGTACTCTCGTGTGGCTGTCTCGATTCCGGCCTCGTATATTTTAAATATTCTTTTTATGTGAATGCCTGTAGAAAGATATTATTGATATATTTTAATGTAACGCTAGAAAAACAATAAAAATCTTAACAGTTCGAGTCAGTATTATGCGAAATAAAAGTAACTTTTGATTATTTTTTACACAGCACTTAAATTTCTTTGAAGTTTAATTACTTTTGAAGGGGGTTAATTACCAGGTAACAAGTGATAATTGAAAAACTTTATTTTCAAACTTTCATAACCAGGTTACATGTGATAATTGCAACACTCAATCTTCAAAAACAAATAGAATTTGAATGTATATTTTGTATGTGCGCGGTCTTTAACTACAGTCAATGGTATGTGTGGTAAGAAAATGATTCTGAAGAGGATATATATCAATACAATGTAAATCTATTTTCTTTATTAACATTTTTAAATGAAATAGAAAATATACAACTAAATTTGTATAGCCCTTTCTTTGAAAACTAATTAGAATAAACATATGACAAATAAATCATTTGACGTGAATTGTGAAGGATAAATATGAAAAAAATCTGTTTCAAAATAAAAAAATATATTATAAAACAGCTGTTCCGTATGCAAATAAAAGTTTCTTCCTTACCAATCTAATGAATTAATCTATATATGAACGCTTGTCTAGAATGATCTGAAAATATATTTAATACACTTATTAGTAGAATATTTACTATATTTATAGTAATTAAATATACAGGTAATCAAATAAAAAATGTACACATCATTTGGAAATAATTCACAGAAATAAAGACAAATTTCAACATGAATTTCTTCAAAAGTTTTTAAGCAATCAAGAAACATTTTTTTTGCAATGCACCCATTAAACCATGTTAAAAAAGAATTATCTTAATCTGAATCGCGGTAATAATTTATGCTTGAAGTAAAAGGGCGTCAAAGTGTAGAGAGTATGCCTAAACAATAGGGAATATTTTTTAAATTAGGTACTTTTTTAACTAAGCGTAGCATCGTTCTATCGGCATATTTTAATATATAAATACTTTAGCGACACAAAATAATACTGTATCGATACATTCATATGTATTTAATTTTTCACAAAGCTACAATAACACCACATACTCTTGTGAAAATCAGTCATATTTCGCACTCCGCGCGTTCCGCCATCTCACGTTCTGTCCACCTTTATCCTATGTGCGATTCCGCGCATGCGCGCGACGAGACTTTAAGCTAAACGGAAGTGTCCGATCCTTGTAATATAAATCCGTGGTTACAGTAAAGACTTTTAGGAAAAGATAAAGAAATTATAATAACTTCAGGACATAAAAAACACATGCTCTTACCAGGATTTATTGTATCTGATGTCATCTTTTTGAAAAATTCCATATCTTTCCTGAAAAATAACAAAATGTAGCAGAATATACCCACTTAGGCATTTTTTGTCACATACTAATTAAGTTATGTAACAAAGGTTAATATAAGCAGTTCTCTTAAAAATTTTCTTTATTTAAATGGGAACTTTAAATGTTTTAACCTCCAGCCATAGACAAATGTAAAAGCTTTCAGAAAATGTATTATTTTACTGATTTTGATATCTGGTTATTTATGTCTCTGCTACAGTATAAGATTTATAAAGCAAATTGATTCACTGTGATATAAATAATTCATAAGTTACCACATTATCATATGAATTATTAGTAAATATATTGTTGAGTACTGCATAATAACTGGTGGAAGGAAAGACATATGATGTAACAGCCAAATTCTAGAATTTCTAAGAATAAATATATTTATTCCACATATTTCATCAAAATAGACAATTTATAAAACCATTTTACCAGTAACAAAATGATATATTCAAATCCTGTACTGTTTGGTCACACTTTGTGTTAATTTACATTAATCATGTCACATAAACAAATAAACATGTAAAAATGTCTACATGTAACATCGCGAAATCATGTGAAAGTTATAATTAAATCACATATTTTACATGAACGAGAATATCTAAAAATGTGAAATTACTTCAAACGCCACGGTAAATTTCCATTTATACCAATTCCGTTATTATTACACGCTGCCACAACCAAATGAAGCTTCTTATGCATATTTGATCTCACTTGTCCAGCTGCACGACCAAAATAATTTTTTACACGACCTGGTGTATGTAAATGCCGTTTAGTACCGTACTTTTATCCGTCTTTTTTTACACTTACAAATTATAGAAAGCTAATAAGCTAAGCTAAGAAAATAAAAGCTAATATGCTATTTAACAAAAACTATAAAACCAGGTAGTTAATTCAAAATGTAATTAAAGTCCGCGATAAAATATACAAAGTTAACTAGCATATCTCAATCTGGAATGTAATATGAGCCGCGTCACGACAAAACCAACATAATGGGTTTGCGACCAGCACGGATCCAGACCAGCCTGCGCATCCGCCCAGACTGATCAGGATCCATGCTGTTCGCTATCAGTTTCTCTACTTGCTATAGGGTTTGTAAGCGAACAGCATGGATCCTGATCAGACTGCGCAGATGCGCAGGCTGGTCTGGATCCATGCTGGTCGCAAACCCATTATGTTGGTTTTGTCGTGACGCGGCTCAGATTATAATATGCATTCTAGTTAGCTTTTAAAAGCATTCATGAATTAAAGCAGAAATTTAAGAAAAAAATGCAATAAGATTAAAAAAAAAAAAAAAAAAAAAAAAGAATGATATATGTACATGTTCATATTGTAGGGGGGCTAACTGCTGAAATGTAGTAAAATACTATAGCATAGAGCTGACAATTTCATTGCGGTAAGAAAAAAACATAAATGAAAAAAAAGGAAATTTTCAACTAGTTAACAACTAGAGTGTAATAAATTACGTAATATTTTTTACTAAAAATTTATGACATTAAGTAAAGTAAAATAAGCACATAAAGTTAAAACTGCACGAAAAGAAAAAAATAGATAAAGCACTTAGTGAATAACGAACTAGACACAACAAGGGTTAACTAAAAAGAAAATACATGCACAATCTTAATATTGATGGGGAAAAAGAGACGTTTTAATTAAAAGCAAATAAATAAACTGAAACAGCAAGGACAAATTAGCATACAAAAGTATACAAAAATCTGGAAAAATGGTGATTCCTTGGAAGCATTAAAAACAACAAAATTACATGAAAATTTCAGACTTGGTTTGATTGAGTCTGTACATGGGGGATAAAGAAAAAGTGCAACATCCCAGAGGTCACAGCTTAAGCGGTACTTAATATGTGCTGACATTAATAATTCCGAAAGATCAGAAAAATCTAACAACACCGATGTGAAATACGGAGCAACTTAGTAAAGTTGCAACATGGCACTTAATGCATGGAAGTATAAAAATCTTGAAAAGGGGTGAAAAAAGTTTAAAGGGAAATTAAATACAACATTTAAAGAAAGCAAGCTAAAAGAGCATAAAATAAACATCCACATTAAAGAGAAAACTAGATTATATTAAAGACACATATAGCACATAAACAGCTTTGGTCACTCTAGGTCTGAATCCGTCTCCTTAACTCTTTGTAATTTTCAACATTGTGAATGATATCTGGGAGAATGTTGAACAGTAAAGAACACAGCCATACCAGTAGGGCACCCAGAAATATGAGCCGTGTCACGACAAAACCAACATAGTGCGTTTGCGACCAGCATGGATACAGACCAGCCTGCGCACCCGCGCAGTCTGATCAGGATCCATGCTGTTCGCCATCAGTTTCTCTACTTGTAATAGGGTTTGTAAACGAACAGCATGCATTCTGATCAGAATGCGCGGATGCGCAGGCTGGTCTGGATCCCTGCTGGTCGCAAACCCATTATGTTGGGTTTGTCGTGACGCGGCTCATATAGGCTTGATTCTTAATAAATGTAGAGTACAGTGTAGGCCTATTTACTTTTTCCAAGGGAATTTTACACATTCTTCACAATCTATTATAACATTATTAATTTGGAATTGTTTTAAGTGTTTATTTGTAGTTTTTCCAAGAGCTATGGCTTGAAACTTGTCAGTGTTAGCTTGGAGTTAGTTTATGTTTTACCAGTTAAAAGGTATTTCGCTTCAATTTTTGATATTTTCCGGTATCATCTGCGTAACTGCAAGAGGTGGACTTATCTATAAAGTATATAAAATATCATTCTTAAAACAGTTAAAAATCAAAGACCAAAGATTAAAGCCTTGAGGCACATCCTTAATTGTTTCAAGCCATTTGCTATAATGATAATATTTAGCATGTTAATTGAGTACAATATTATGGAACGACGCATATTAAATATTTATTATCAAAGTTGGTATTGTTCTATCAATAATTTTAGTCGTCTAGATACATACAATTCTATAAAATATAAATTTGAATTTGAAAGTTATCTTGATTATATTAAGGACAAAAGATTTCGAGTTGTGCATGCAAAATTTCGCACATCATCTCATGACTTGTTTATTGAAAAGGGAAGATATACAAACGTACCTAGACTGGAAAGAATATGCAATAATTGTTCTTCGAGACAAATTGAAAACGAATTTCACTTTTTGTTTACATGCTCACCGCAAAAAATATCTAAGACGCTACTATTATACATGGCCTACATTGCAGAAATTTACTAATTTATTATTGTCTGAATCTAAAATAATTGTAAGAGATCTTTCTTAATATTTATATTATGCAAATTTGATAAGAAAATAGTTTTACAGAACCTCAAACACGTCATAATTATGAATTCATATGTTTTACATTGTATTTTTGTGCTCCTTGAAAAATCCATGTCTTCTGCCCATAGTTAATATGAGCCGTGTCATGACAAAACCAACATAATGTGTTTGCGACCAGCATGGATCTAGACCAGCCTGCGCATCCGCGCAGTCTGATCAGGATCCATGCTGATCGCTAACAAACACTATAACAAAAAGAGAAACTGATAGCGAACAGCATGGATCCTGATCAGACAGCGCGGACGCGCAGGCAGGTCTGGATCCATGCTGGTCGCAAACGCATTATGTTGGTTTTGTCATGACGTGGCTCATATGTTGTATGTGCTATTAACATATATTGTATGATAACGCAATAAAATTATTTGAGTAGAGTCGAGTTGAGAATCACAGTTTTAGTGTAAACTCAATATACATTAAATATTATGTCATTCAACAGGCCAGCCATTTTTGTTTACAATCGACAGTGGTGGGCTGTTCAGGTACAAAATCAAAGCGTTTTTGATATTTCGCGGAATATCGTAATAGTACCTAATGTGGCTTAATGTATTAATATATCAAAGATATAAATGACTTACATGTTAGGTATATTTTTGAAGCAGACTTTAATGTAATTAGGGTAGAAAATGCAGCTTTATGTAATTACCTAAAATGTCCTGTCTTTACTTAAAGCAGCATGCCTCCAGATTCACGCTTATTATCAAGGAAAATTAAAAAAATATTCAAATGTAAAATATTGTGAAGTGAACAAAGAAAATAATTTACACATTGCAAACAGCTCTTGCAATCCACATAAATTACCAAAAAGAGGTCAAAATAAGCAAAATTAGCCCTTACTGTGTTAGTAACGCAGTAGAAATATGGTGATAAATACCGCAAAATCAGCCCTTAATCGCATATAACATGTAAATTTTTCTTGAATCTTAAAAAAATTTACTTTTCTTAAAATTTTAGCACATTTTTCTAAAATTTAATTTTCTTGAAATATTTCGGCTCATCTGGAGGCATGCAGCTTTAAATGATCTTGTCAAACTATGTTGTGATGAAGGCTTCGAACCAATACTTCATGTGCAAAATGTAAACATCAAGGCTTATGATTTCATTGATCATTAATATTTTTTTCAATTTAGTTCAAGTTGGTGTTAATTGATAATTTCAATTAACGATTCTATTTCTGGTTGTGCAGAATTTCTATTTTGAAAAGCATAATGAATTTACTACATGGAGTTGTAAATTAAAATGAAAATTTTACTGCATTAAGCCATAGTCATCAACAATTTCTAGTTCTAAATTTTGGGTGTGCAATTATTGCAATAAAAACATTTCTTTTTGTTTTTTTAACATCAATAATAAACATGAATAAAGCTCTTTTGACATTTTATTTATTTGTGAATGTCAATAACATCAAAACCAGTGAATATTTCATTTTCTTTAGTTATTGTCGTTTACGTGAATGGCTCGCTTGATTCTTCGGGACTGGTAAATGCGCCGGAACCAGTCAAATAACTGTAATTTATTTTGTTCCCTACATACATGTGAACTCTCCCACCACTTTTAGCAGGAGACTCCCACCTTATGCAGCCGTATTTTCAAAGATTTTTCTTAAAAATAGGGGGTATTTTAACAAATTAAAGAAATCTCCCTATTTTTGATATCAGATTCTTTGTTTATCAATCTCCCTCTTTTTGAAGAAAAATCTCCCACTTGATCGTCGAAAAAAGTTCATATGTATGGTACTATTCTCTCTAGTTATGTATTTTCTTCTATCAGTATTAAAGAATGGGCATTAAATAAGTAATTGAGCCGCGTCACGACAAAACCAACATAATTGGTTTGCGACCAGCATGGATCCAGACCAGCCTGCGCATCCGCGCAGTCTGATCAGGATCCATGCTGTTCGCTATCAGTTTCTCTACTTGTAATAGGGTTTGTAAGCGAACAGCATGGATCCTGATCAGACTGCGCGGACTGGATCCATGCTGGTCGCAAACCCATCAAGTTGGTTTTGTCGTGACGCGGCTCAATTGTATTCATCTCATAGAGAGCTAGACTGTTGCACAAGTTATATACGTTGCAGTAATACATTTTAGGTAATATGGCAATTTTTCAGCTTTACTGATGGAGGAAGACCTCATGTGCCCTTCCGTGCATTATTTCAGGCAAAAATGGGACCCGAGTAGAACCACAGATGTTCCATTAGTTATGTGGGTAATTTAGCCCAAAGATGTGAGGGGCAAGTGGTTTAATGTTGACCTTGACCACGCATAATTTGCTGCTATTTTCTGGACATATGTCAACTAGTCATGATCTAGGCCATATTACCCGAGACTGGAAGGTTAGGCGACATATCCCAAAATTTAAGAATGTCTCTCCTTTATTTTATACTGCAATGATTCACAGGCCTTATGCTCCCATACACACTGCTGCTTCTTAAAGCAAACGAACTTTCTACATAACTGTCAATTTTATTTCTTTTATATATATTTTTTGTTGTTTCAAGAGCATGCATTCGTTGTTTAAACTCATCTTTATATATTGAAAACTTCTTGTCATTGATTGTAGAATGAGGTGTTGTGGTTTTAACAAGTTTGCGCTGGCATTTTCTTTTTTACTTTCATATAATTATGCAATAACCTGCTGAAATTCTCTAATGCACTTTTCCAGAATCCAGTTATGTAACTGTCCACCAATTTTGGGGATATTCAGATTAAAGGGACTCCACTGAGGTTTTTTCGACGTGATAGATGTATGCCTAGACCAATAACTCATGTACAAAATTTTAGATCATTTGCTCACTCCATTTCACAGAAATAATCAATTTTATTGTGCAAATTGGCCCAATAAATGAAAACCGTTTAAACGCTTTTCACTCAAATCGGCCAAAAAGGTATAAAATGCGATTATCAATTTCATACCGTGTATATTTATATATCATCTATTGATTGGTTTCAAGTTTAAATGTACCAGTTGATTTAAGAAAGAATTTCAAAATTTATTATTTTAGGCTATTGGACCTCAGTGGAGTTCCTTTAAAGTTTAGGTCAGCCTGTTAACAGTACACAGACTGTAATTATGACGGGACTGTTATGCCGAGATAAGCAATGGTATTATGTGTTTTAGTAATAGCCTAGCTATCTTATAATGTAGCAATTTATTCTTCAATGGTTTGTTAAGAAACACTGACCTACATAGAGATAAGTTAATATTTCAGTCAGACAAAAGACGAAAGTTGTCAACTGCTTCTAGTTACAAACGGTAAAATAAAAACACAAACGAAGAAGTTTTTCAATCAACACTTTATATAAATATTAAAAAACAACAACAACAAAATTCAAAAAAGTATTACCAAATATATAAAGGAAAAGAAAAATGAAACGACTGAACTAAACTTTCTGTAATATAAAGTAAACAAAATCCTTTTTTTAAAGGGACTCTACTGAGGTTTAAAAGCCTAAAAACATAACAATAAATGAGGTGGGGCACTTTAAACAGATATATATGTAAAGATAATTAAGAAATATACTTTGAAAATAAATTGAAAATCGTATTTTTATGCCCTTTAAAGCCTGATTTGAGTGAAAAGTGTTTAAACGCTTTTCAATTTGAGTCATTTTTTTACAATTTGAATAATTATTCTGGAAAAACGAAGTGCGCGATTGATCTGAAATTTTGCACAAAGATTAGTGGTCTAAACCTACATCAAATGGAACATTTATCTGGAAAAAATATTTTCAGTCCCATCCTGTCAAAAAAAACTCAGTGGAGCCCCTTTAATCAATATAGAAAAACTAAGGAAATAACAACAACATTAAGAAGCAAAAATACAGAAAAAACACATGAATCATAATAAGCTACAAGATGGACACCAAAAATAACTTGTGTGAGATTGCTATACGGTTTTTATGGAGATCATATCTTACAAAACCTAAATTGGGAATAATAAAGCCCACAAAAGCTTAAAGCTACATGCCTCCAGGTGAGTAAAAATATTTCAATAAAATCAAACTTGAGAAGAATGTACTAAGATATAAGGAAAAATGCAGTTTCAAGATTCAAGTAATATTTTACATATTATGTGCGATTAACGACTGATTTTTCAGTATTTACAACTATATTTCTACTGCGTTACTAACACAGTAAAGGCTATTTATGCATATTTTGACCACTTTTGGTAATTTACGTGGTTTGTAAGTGCCATTTGATAACATGTCAATTGCTTCCTTTTGGTAACCATTCAAATACATGTACATTTTCAAAATTTTCATGAAAATTGGCATGAAACTGGAGGCGTGCTGCTTTAAATCATACACAAGTTATGATTCTTGGACAGCTACAGAATTTTATATATGATAACATGTATATACCTGTGTAATAGGTTGGGTATTTAAGGTAATCAAAGTTAAAAGTTAATCTATATGTTATGAGTTACTGTCTTTCATACTTATTGCATGGTATATATATACAATATTATTGTCAACCAATCAAATTGTTGCAGTGAATACTGAATTGTATAAATAAGCTGACTTTGGCAATGTTAGGTTATTGTAATCTGTAATTTTTATATGTAAATAGTGAAATTTTCTCCTTATTAAATTGACCTGTTATAAAAGACGGTAACTACTATAAACGTCTTGGCCATTTTTAAAATAAGTGCATTTTAATAATTAAATTTTAGAAACTTTAAACTTAGTATGGGATTGCCCCATCTTCCTCCCATGGCAGAGATTGTATGTAGAGACTACCCTGTCATGGGGGATATGGTATGCACATAACACATGTACGGATATAACAATAAGTAGAGAAACATCAGCTCCCCTATTATTAGGTTACAAATGAAGTATATGCTTGCCCATATGGTCTCTTTCCGGTGGCGAGGGTAAACAAACGCAAACACACACACAATGTTAGGTTAGGTACTGTACCAGGTACTCTGGTCAGTACTACAAGGCTTAGCCTTGAAACATTAAACTGGACTTAGTCCTAAATACAAACGTTTACATTTATTGTAATCGACCTCTTATAAAATATATCATAAAAATAATCTTAATGAAATAATAAGTAGAATTATTCTTAATAAAAATAAATATCATTTAATCAGTATACTTATTAAATATATTAGGATTACTCATGTAATAATATAGTCTAGTGAATCAACAATGTATTAGGTAATATAGAAAAAAGCTATTTTTCACTATTTTAACTACAAGTTTTCAGGAAGATTTAACAAAATACACAACATAGTTATGACAAGTGAATACCATCAGTATGCTAATGCAAAACTGAAACAAGAATTTTTGAAGTCAAATCATTCAGTCGAAATTTAAGCAAAAGTTCTGGGCTGTCGTACAAAAAGGTTGCACATAAAATATTAACCCTAGAGTTACGCCTATGCTTGGGTAAGAAGCGTTTTTTTAAAGTTTTTCTTTCAGTTGCCATGACAACTAGATTTCTGCACAGAATTAACTTTTTTAACAACTTTAAAAGAAGATCACCTAAAAGGATTATTCCTAGGAAGTTTTGAAATTATTGCCAAGGTGGTTTAGGAGATGTTGTTCAAAGAGAAGTTTGAACGGACAGATGCCAGGCAATGAGTTACGACAACAACTCACCATTGACAACAGCTAAAACAAATTACATTTTGTTACCTCCAAACGATTTTTAAAAATTACAATAGTAAATGTTTCAAAAATTTTATTTTTTTTATATTTCTTTACTTCAGTCTCATCTTTACATGTATACATAAAATTTCATATAAAACGTAAAACACAGACATAAAATACATGAAAAGCCATTCTAAAAGAATTACAAGAGACTATTTATTTTTACCTCTAAGGGAGACAACTCCACAGACCATATCACTGCAGTTTACTGTTTTACACACTGAGGAGTTGTCCCCCCTAGCTACACAAATTTCATATAATCATTATCATTCATTAAAAGGTTATGTTGTATTTTAAAAACATGACCTCAATATATTGAAACTATTACATGTTTTTCCTACAGAAGTTTACATTGTGGTACAATGAATAAAACGATACTAAAATGTTTAAATGCAAATGGTAAGAAAAATTGACCATTATATATCATTAAACCTTGGAAAGCATGTCATTTATTACACTTGATACTTTACAATCTCAAAATATTACTAACTTCAGTATATCAACGATTTGTTTTCTTCAACAAAATTTACATGAAGATCTGTTTTATCCATACAATATATTGGCTTAGTCAATGGATGTTTTATACAGAACCAACATATATTTGTGCAATATGTAATAAATATGGCCATTAAAACTTATATAAGTCAATTAATGACATTTATAAAACCATATCTTGTCAAATAAAACATACTAAGACTGATTTTATAATAAATTTTTATACAGTCCAATTAAATTTATCTAGGACTATATAAACTATAAAATAATATTCACTTTTTGAAAAATTGATAACGATGTGAGACCACAGTCTTAGTGTGGTTAAAATATTTATCTTAAAACCTACATTCCAGTAAAAACATTTACCTATTATTCTTTTATATACAATGTACATATTTTAAATTAAAATAAAAACATATAAAAAGACACATCAGAAAAAGGAAAAAGAGAGCAATTTGTATGTTCTTATATGTAAAGGAAAGTTACCGTCAAAGCAGGTTTTGGCAATATACCGTACACAACTCTTATTTGAGAATATAAAAGTAAACCTTTCCATAGTTGTCATTGTGTGAAATTGTGGGTTTTTGACACTCACTTTTTCAAATAGATCTACACGAATATCTTCATACATAAAACATTCCATTACAGCATGAAATTCCCTTTCTACCTTGTCATTACAAAAAGGTTAAAGCCTTTCATTTACTGGTAGGCGTTCTTAGTGGTGCAGTTCCACATCTGAACTTAGCAAAAGCGGACCTGTGGCAACGCGGAAGTATGATTTTGCAATATTCCTCAGTTCCAAAAGTTGTCTTAATGCACATCTTTAAATAAACTTAATTTTTTTAATTAAATGTATTCAATACATGTCATTCATCTACAATAACTGTAAATAACACTGTAACAATTATTATTATACTTGACATAAATTTGTTCATTCTTTACTTATATAACTGTAATAGAGCCTTTAATTAATTTGACAAAAAAGTGAGAGAGTGGAAGGTAACAAGAACTACGAGTTAATTTCTTTAATCATGGCATATTACATGCATGTGATTAAAACTACAAAGAATTTAAACAAGATTAACAAATACATGATGAAAGGTTCATGGACCATTATATTTGAGCATACAAACACTTATTGAACAATGTGAAACATATATACAGATTTCCTGAATAAAAAGAAACAATGACATCTATTTTATAATATGTAGTTCAAAATTCAATATTTGAACTTTATCATTTCTAATATACATAAATGACATAGCTTTCATTGGTAATGATATAAAAATTGATTTATATGCAGACGATTCTACTCTTTACGAGTCAAGAGAAAATAGATCAAAAGTAGAAGTAAAACTTCAACATCATTTAAATAATCTTGAGAAATGGTGCAAAATCAATATGGCCTTAAATCCAGAAAAATCAAAATGTATGGTGATCGGAACAAGACCAAAAGTAAAAATAATGAGAAAATTGTATCTTAAGATAAATAAAATAGTTCTTGAAAATGTAACTGATCAAAAAGTCTGGGTATTTGCATAGATAACACCTTAAAATGGCACTTACAAATTGACTATGTTTGTAAATCAAAGCACAGAAGGCACTGAATTTGTTTGGGTCTCAGAATGTCAGAAAGGTGAAGGTTGTGAGATTATAAACCAATTTGTTTTTGTATAGTGCCACCAATGCTTTCCAGTGTTTAACTGTAGTAAATTGGCTATAAGACTAATTGCAACACTAATAGTCAATTCAATGTTTATTTGACTTAAAAAAAAATGAGTTGCCTCAACTGGGTTTTGAACTCCAGACCTCTCGATTCATAAGCGAGCGTGCAAACCCTTCGGCCACGGTGAAGTTATATGTTAACGGCCTGAAGAAAACCATATTATTCTAAATTAGGGTTTGGAACTCTTATTATTTCGACGCTAAACCTGTTGTTTAACACAGATGTAAATAATCATGGAGCTTACTGTAAGCATGTATATCTATAAAGAATGAAACAATATTAGAAATCTTCGACCATTCGGGAACTACTTTGCTTGAAAATTAATGCGCCTGTCATTTGACAATCTTTACGCATTGATCTCCCCTGAATTTTTCGGCGTTAGTGTACATATAAAGGGAAGTAACCGCTTCAAAAAAGTGGACTACTTTAGGCATTTGCAATTAACAGCATTAGGCTCTGAAATTTCGCTACCATTATTTGTTTGGTCTGACGACCCAAACAAATAAAAACGTAACAAAAAAATTGCTTTATTAATTATGAATGAATGATATAAATGAACGAATGATGCAATATACGTATATGTTTAAACACATTGTTGAATGTCTATCAAAGTATGTTAGTTGTCTTATTCTAAAAATTACATAATTATTATATATTCATTTTTCTACCTATGCAATTGTTTTGTTGTTGTTATATATGATTTATAAGTTTATTTTATTTTTACAATTTTAAGCAAGATTTATAGGCAGTGTATCAAGATATTTTTCAAAACTATGTTCAGTCTTAAAAGTTCTATGCACTAAACATTTTGCAGGACTAAACACTGTATTATTCCAATTCAGTACAAACTGGTCATATAGTCTGTTTGAAATGATCAAGATTGTCTACTTTTTGGGTAATAAAGTATTCAGACATACCTTGTTCATCTAAACAGCTTTTAACAAATGACATCCAAGGAGAATAAACTATACCATTAATATGTAATTTAAAAGCAGTATTGTAAAGAATATTACATATCTTATTATCTTTAGATTCGATCAACTTACTCCAATAACATAACAATCTAGCTCTAGCATGTACAAGATTGAAGAATTGGTTTCACTCCAAGTTCACCAAAAACTATACAATAAGGTGTAGATGGTTTTAATTTCAATATAAATTTACAAAACTTAAAGGGACTCCACTGAGGTTTAAAATCTAAAATCATAAGATTTGAATTTCTAACATAAATCAGAGCTGGGCACTTTAAACAGAAATATATGCAAAGATAGTTAACAAATATACTTTGGAATTAATTGAAAATTGTATTTTTATGCTTTTCTAAGCCCGATTTGAGTGAAAAGCGTTTAAACGTTTTTGGTCATTTTTACAATTTGAATAATTTTTCAGGAAAAACGAAATGCGCAAATGATCTGAAATTTTGCACAAATATTAGTGGTCTAAACCTACATCAAATGGTACATTTACCTGGAAAAAATATTTTCAGTCCCATCATGTCAAAAAACCTCAGTGGAGTCCCTTTAAGCTGAAAGGACTGAATTATATTAATATTTTCAAAAGCCAATACCTCAGAACCTTACAACAAAATAGCGAATAATAACAGAATCAAAAAAGTTGTATTTGAAGAGAAATTGGTAAGTTTAACTTCTAAATAACACTATTGAAATTATATCATTTTTCACCCTGTGTCAGAAAAAAAGAATACCATAATCTAGGACATGTACATATTGTTTTCCATTTTTCAACAAATGTAAATTTCATTCTTTTTATTCCACTCAGATCATGTTAACATGACAACATGAGGTAATTATACAATTATATAATAAATGAGGCTTCAGAATCAGGCAGTATCAATAAAACACAATACCGGTATATAAATTGTTAACATAAGTATTGTCAGTATTAATAAATACTTCAATGGAGTTCTCCACAACAACAAATTATACAATTTTTGGCTTATTTGAATCTTAATATAATTCTTTAATACATAAACAAAGTTTTTTTGTATTCTGGAAGGTTAACATCAGTGTTTATATGTATATAAATAGAATGTATATTATGTTTCTTTAATAGTTAGTTTCAAAAAACATTTGCGTTATCAACAGTAAAAATATATAGATTCATCCAATTGTATCACACATGTACAGCAACTGTATTTTTGATAGAGTCTTTTAAGCAGATATGTTTAAAACAAAATACATTAATGTATGTTTTCTTTTATGCATTTACTAGAATGTGTCAATACAGATTCCACAATATTTAAAATATCTGATAAAGTTTGTTTGATAACATCGTAACATTATGTATATCAATATTGTCCACATTATTATTCTGAACAAATTTTCATTGCCTGAAATCTTACGAGATACTCAGGGTTGTTTATTTATAAATACGATCTATCTACACGGAAATCTGTTAAGTCGTGATATATTCATTTAATGTCATGACAGTGTTTAACACAGTTTTCACCTCACCACACATTTGGATGACTTGGACTTTAAACTAGAATATGTTTGCAAATTTAGCGTACTCTTTCATACTCATTTCCATAATATTCCATCGTACGTTAGGAAGGTTTTACATTTTGTTATTAATCTATTGATGTAATGACATTTATTTTTACTTTTTTTTAGCTATAATAGTATGTCCTGTTTACAAACCGATTTTGCTTGAAAGGAACCACTTCTACGAAAAGATACTTCTACTTTTCACAATTTTCTAAGTCATTCCATAGTAAAAATTAGCATGCGACATCACTTGTAAACCAATTAGTGTTTGTAAGAATGTCTCTAATTGGTTCATCCTCAAGCATATAATGTCTTTCACATAAGTAAATTATTAATCCACTAGGTGTGAAAACTAGAGTTTCCTGTAAGGAAATAAAATATATAATTTGTTATTAAACTTGCACAATTGGCGAGTTACAAATTTGGTCACGGATACTAATTACTATTCTTTTTACTATTAATTAGAAGTTCAATGATACACTGTCATAGGCTCTGTCGGCTTCTGCGAACTGAGTTATTGAGAGTGCCCCAAGCCCGCAAAAAAGCCAGTTTTTTGATTCCTTTTTAATTTTGTTTTATTTCCCATATTAAAAAAGTTAGACATAATTTTTCATATATTGGTACAGTTCAAATGTTCATATGCTGAAAAATGTATAACAAGTACACTTTTTTTATAAAAATTCAGAGTGTATTTGAAAACATCTCACTTTTTTGACGGACATTTTTTGCCCAGTGAAACACTAATAAATTAGTTTATTTGCAAAATAAAATATAAATTAAATTTGGCAGTACTGTTATCTTACTTTTCTAACAATGAATATATTTAAAAACACTTCAAATGTTAAAAAAGTAATTCAAAAAAATAACCTTGCCAATTTTAAATTTAAAAAGGTTTAAAATGGACCCTGGAGTTGCCCCCCTTATAAACTAAAAATTGTTATAAATTTTTAAAAAAGGGTATGCAAATTTTCTGTTTGTATATTTTTTTTAAAAATTTTTTTGTATTAAGTCGACTTTTTAAAAAAAAATTAATGTCCCGTAAAATGTTGGGTTAAAAGTTCATATTTTTAAAAAAGGAAAAAGGGGCCCTTTTTTATATACTTTGCTTGAAAAAAAATTTTAAAGTGGAACCCAATTCTGTTAAGGGAAAAAAATTAAATTTTTTTTCATTTTTATAAAATTTTTTTATTTCTAAGATTGCAATAAATTTTCTAAATAATGTATAAGTTTTCATATTACAAATTTTTTACAATGTTCAAAAAATGTTTTATTCAAAAGTTTAATTTAAAGGGACTCCACTGAAGGTTTAAAACCCCTAAAAACAAAACATTTGAATTCTTAAAAAAATTTGGCTGGGGCATTTTATTTTAAATAATCAGAAAATGTTTGAAATAAATTGAAAATGTATTTTATGTTTTTTCCTTAGCCCGTTTTGAATGAAAAGCGTTTAAAAACGCTTTTCATTTTGGGTCATTTTTTACAATTTGAATAATTATTCTGGAAAAACGAATAGGGCAAATGATCTGAAATTTTGCACAAAGATTAGTGGTCTAAACCTACATCAAATGGTACATATATCTGGAAAAAATATTTTCAGTCCCATCATATCAAAAAACCTCAGTGGGGTCCCTTTAATGTATTAAACAGAAAATCTTTAAATTATTCTTAATTTTTCTAGTTACAAATTTTATATAACTATTCATTTCCTATAGCCTCTCATTTGTATGACATAAGCGAGTATAATTCCCTAATATGAAAATCTTTCTTGTATTATTGTGATGATTGTAAATATAGATATATGCTTTGCTTGAAAATAAATTTATACAGTGGAACCAACTTTTGTTACAGCGTTATTACTAAAAAAATTACTAAAGAAAATAAACATGAGAAGGAACAGAAGCGTGAGTTATACAAATAGAAAAAGGTTCCAATAAACACAGTATTACAAAAAGTAAAAGGTTCCCCTCCCATGACAAAGCAAATCAGATGAGAAAAACCCCTGTTACAATACCTTTCATTTTTGTCTGCTCACACAACAGTCAAATCCACACTAGATATGAAACAGGGGACTTCCTGGAAGAAAAAATATGAATAAACATTATCAGAACATAAATCTGAGCCCACAATTTCATTCAATTTATTTCCGTCTACATTTTCCATTTGATTTATATAACTATTAAGATTTCATCATACAATGAAATTGACAGAAATAAGAACAGAAAATGCAGAAATTACCACTGTTCTCAGTGCACGATAGTAAAAGCAGAGCCTGAATAATTAATGCAGATTTTTTAAAGTTAAAAAAGGGCCATAATTCTGTCAAAACCATTTTAGGTTTGGGCCATGGGTGTGACCCCCTTACTGTCACCTAAAAAAAATGTGTGTAAATTTCAGCCCCTTCCTGCCGTTTTTTTGGAATACAAACGCATAAAAACTTCCAAAAAATGTAACCAATCCCTGTGGCGTACAATGCTCTTTTTTTTCTTCCAAATAGACAAGCTGAAAATTGAAAGACTATTAAATTTGGGAGCTTTAAAAGATGGTGCTATTTTTAAATTAAGCAAACAATTTTAAACATAATTGTTAAAATGAATGTAAAAAACAAAGGTTATTCAATTTAACTTTAGTTTTATCAATAAACACTCATCATGGTTTCTATTACTTTTGGCTTCAAGCAGCTTGTATGTCAAAAAAAAAGTTAATCTCCTAAAAACTTTTTGAAGATTCCAACAAATTTTCAAACAAAATAGACTCAAACTGACTTTAATGTTATTCAAATTTTTAACAAGGCACAAAAGCGGAAATAATCTTGTCTGTTAATAAAATTTTCAGTTAAAAAGGGGGGAAACTCCAAAAATTTCTTTCAGAAAAATGGTCTTTTTCTTGTTAATGAGCAAGTATCATGTTGAAAATTTAAAAATGTTTAAAAATGGGGTACATTTTGATTTTGGACAAAGTAACCCCCATGGGCTTATAGCTAAATTTTTTTCAAAAAAACAAAATGAAAAAAATTTTAAAAATAAATTATTTAAATATGAAAATATAACCTTTTGTTGTGAAAAGGCACCTCCCTTAATCATAAACAGCAAATTTACTTTTGGCAAGGGTATCCCCGGATAAGGAAAAGAAAATTGTAAAAAAAAATTTTTAAAAAGTAAATTATAGTCTATTACAGGTTTGTTTAAATCTGAGCAGAAAAAGTTTTTTCTTTTTTTCGGGCTATAGTTAGACATGGCTAAAATTTTCATACAAATTTTTTTGATTATAAACAAAAATTTTTTTTTATCGCACACCCTGCCCATTTTGCACTCCCTTAAATATGGTATTGACACCGTAAATATTTTGATTGACATACGACGTTATACAAAAAAAAATTAAAAACCTAAATGTTGCGTTTACTAAGGCGCGTCAAAGAAAAAAACTCTTTTTTCACTTTTAACGGGCCTTTTTTGGGGTTTTTAATAGAATTTAAATTCGTGTAAGTTCATTTCTGAATTTATTTACTTGTTGAATAAAAAAAATTTATGCCGCATAAAATATAATTTTATTCACCGTGCAAAAAATTCAATTGAACTTACATCATTTTAATATCCCCAAATTTTTAAGGGTTTTATCCTCCAAAAATTTAATAAAAAAAGTCAGGGATGCTGAGTTTTAAAATGTATTTATCATAGTGCAAAAAAAACAGACAAAAAATATTTCAAAAATACTGAACTAACCCCGTAATTTACAGAAACCTGGGTTTATTAAACTTATAACATATGAGATGATTTTTGTCCTTTAAATTTTTTTTTTATAGTCAATCTGAAACATTTTTTTTAGGTTTTAAGGGAAAGACTTGTAATATGTAAAAAAAAAAACAATTTTTTGCCGCAACTTTTTAAGGCCTTTAAAAAAAAAAATAAAAAAACTTTTTCCCTTCCCCGGGTCGAAAAATAAAAATTTTAATGGTTCAATTTTAATGTGGTTGCATTTCGTACCGTCTGAGGCAGGGAGGTGGTAACCCCCTTAAAGGCCTTTAAACAATAAAAAAAAATACAATTAGAAAAACTAAGCTTTTGATTTTACTTTATATAGCTCATCTATTTTAAAGGAAAATTTCTGTAAAAATTAAAATGCACAAAAATTTCTAACAAATTTTATTTTGGGAAAGTTTGTTTCAAAAAAGAGTTTTAATGGGTTTTTTTTTTTTTTTGGGGTTTTTTACTTCACATTACACAGAAAGGTCATATGAACTTCCGCTTTACGGGTTGGGGAAGCCCTAAAGGTGCCCCCCTGATTTTTTTCACCGAACAGGCCCCTGAGTAACCCACCGCCCTTCCTAAGCTAGGGGATAGTTTCCTAAGAAGGGATGTTTCCTAAAATAAAAGAATCCAAAATCCCTTGGGGTTCGAACCCGCGGTGGGGGGAAATGGTTTAATAAAGACTTACCACTAGCCAGGGACGCCCCTTTAAAACAGTAAGCTTAATCTATAAATAGGCTCTATTTTTATTTTATCTTTTTTCATTTAATTAATTTATACACAGCTGTTAAAAAAGAAATGGAAAAATTAAGAAGCAAAAAAGGACAAATGAAAATGCTGCATCCTCAGTTGATTTAGGCTAAACAAATGGGTGGCAGTCATAAAAGCAAAAGTTTCCGAAAGCCGGCAAAGGGTCAAAAAACTAATAAAAACAGTACTTTTTAGAATTCTTTAAATAAATTAAAGGGGAAAAAAAACCCGTATGAAAAATTTTTGTTTCTTGATTAACTGTTTTCTGTAAATCATTAATTTTTGCACATATTTCTGGTTTTTTCCAAAAACATTTTTTTTTAATAAATTTGTGGCAGTATTTTTAAAAAAAGGGTTTTGTAAAAGTGTGCAAAAAATCTTACGAGAAAAAAAGAAATTTTAGGGGCCTTTAAATTATACCTAAAATCCCCAAACAACAAAAATTTTGCCCCCCGATAATAATATTTTGCAATACTACTGTTAAACACTTCCAAGTCTTTTAAAAGGTCGACATCACGTTTTCATACGTGTCGCCGGTTTTATTTTTTTCTGAACAAAATTCAAAACAAAACAATGGTAAAGAATTTAATGTTTAAAATTTTTATTTTAACAAAAATCTGCCAACAAAAATATTCAGTAACGGGCATGCAAATTGTTTTCTCAGGCCCCTTCATACTAGACCCCGATTTTATCTTCTTTAACTCAGGGGCAAGTTTACTACAAAGTGCTGGATCAGAAAATTTAAGAAATCCTCCACACGATTCCTCCTTTCGGATAT